>NW_027167651.1:17500-60000 GCF_040954835.1 Lepisosteus oculatus
TTATGAAAATGCATTCCTTTCATTACCTTTTACTTTTTAAAATGAACTCAAATTGTGGATATTGTTAGTAGAATAGATTCTAATAATATAATGATCCAGTGTGTTACACTGGCTTTTATTTTAAAATAAAAGCTAAAGTTTTGATTTTTTTTTTACTATTTCAAGCCCACTAAAGTGTCCAAATGACGCACTACATGATATAAGGAAGATTATCACATGCATATCGGTATTATCTTTCTTATGAAAATGCATTCCTTTCATTACCTTTCACTTTTTAAAACGAACTCAAATTGTGTATATTGTTAGTAGAATAGATTCTAATAATATAATGATCCAGCTGGCCTGGTAAGCCTGGCCTGGGGGATGGTGCACATAGCCCTTTCAGTGCTGGAGGTGTTAATGACGGAAGTGTTGGAGCTGTGTGGGATAAGTGAGTGAATATCTGTAGGGGGTTTTAGCTTTTCCTTTGCAGCTTGATCTCTACATTCCTCTTGTAGGCCCAGAGCTTACATAAGCAATAAATGATAGAAAGATGATGATAGAAAATGACTTTCTTTGTATTTCAAGCCCACTAAAGTGTCCAAATGACGCACTACATGATATAAGGAAGATTATCACATGCATATCGGTATTATCTTTCTTATGAAAATGCATTCCTTTCATTACCTTTCACTTTTTAAAACGAACTCAAATTGTGGATATTGTTAGTAGAATAGATTCTAATAATATAATGATCCAGCTGGCCTGGTAAGCCTGGCCTGGGGGATGGTGCACATAGCCCTTTCAGTGCTGGAGGTGTTAATGACGGAAGTGTTGGAGCTGTGTGGGATAAGTGAGTGAATATCTGTAGGGGGTTTTAGCTTTTCCTTTGCAGCTTGATCTCTACATTCCTCTTGTAGGCCCAGAGCTTACATAAGCAATAAATGATTGCTTATGCTTTATAAACAAATCTCATTAAAATGAAAGCTAAAGATTTGTATTTATCTTGTACTATAGAACATGACTTTCTTTGTATTTCAAGCCCACTAAAGTGTCCAAATGACGCACTACATGATATAAGGAAGATTATATATATATATCTCTCACTGTGCTGAACCTAGAGACACAGAATAACTGCTAACACATCCTAAATACAGTGTTAAAGCACCCTTGAACTCATCCCGAAAGTATCATTTCTTGAAAGGGATTGCTGTCCGAATGCACATCTGAATCCCAAACAGAATCTCTAGTAAAATCTGATCATTTGTGAAACAGGCAAATGGGACTGAATTAAATTATCTAATTTAAATAAAAGCTAAAGTTTTGTATTTATCTTGACCATAGAACATGACTTTCTTTGTATTTCAATTCCAGAAAGTGTCCAAATGACGCACCTTATGGTATAAGAAAGATTATCACATGCGTATCGGTATTATCTGTCTTATGAAAATGCATTCCTTTCATTACCTTTTACTTTTTAAAATGAACTCAAATTGTGGATATTGTTAGTAGAATAGATTCAAATAATATAATGATCCAGTGTGTTACACTGGCTTTTATTTTAAAATAAAAGCTAAAGTTTTGATTTTTTTTTACTATTTCAAGCCCACTAAAGTGTCCAAATGACGCACTACATGATATAAGGAAGATTATCACATGCATATCGGTATTATCTTTCTTATGAAAATGCATTCCTTTCATTACCTTTCACTTTTTAAAACGAACTCAAATTGTGTATATTGTTAGTAGAATAGATTCTAATAATATAATGATCCAGCTGGCCTGGTAAGCCTGGCCTGGGGGATGGTGCACATAGCCCTTTCAGTGCTGGAGGTGTTAATGACGGAAGTGTTGGAGCTGTGTGGGATAAGTGAGTGAATATCTGTAGGGGGTTTTAGCTTTTCCTTTGCAGCTTGATCTCTACATTCCCCTTGTAGGCCCAGAGCTTACATAAGCAATAAATGATAGAAAGATGATGATAGAAAATGACTTTCTTTGTATTTCAAGCCCACTAAAGTGTCCAAATGATGCACTACATGATATAAGGAAGATTATCACATGCATATCGGTATTATCTTTCTTATGAAAATGCATTCCTTTCATAACCTTTTACTTTTTAAAATGAACTCAAATTGTGTATAATGTAAAGCCGTCTGGAAATAAATCCTTAGACTGCTTACTGGCCTGGGCATGTACCAAAAAAAAATCAGTGAGCACATATATATATATATCACTGTGTTGAACCTAGAGACACAGAATAACTGCTAACACATCCTAAATACAGTGTTAAAGCACCCTTGAACTCATCCCGAAAGTATCATTTCTTGAAAGGGATTGCTGTCCGAATGCACATCTGAATCCCAAACAGAATCTCTAGTAAAATCCGATCATTTGTGAAACAGGCAAATGGGACTGAATTAAATTATCTAATTAAAATAAAAGCTAAAGTTTTGTATTTATCTTGTACCATAGAACATTACTTTCTTTGTATTTCAAGCCCACAAAGTGTCCAAAAGATGGACTACATGATATAAGGAAGATTATCACATGCATGGAGATGAATCATTTCTTGAAAGGGATTGCTGTCCGAATGCACATCTGAATCCCAAACAGAATCTCTAGTAAAATACGATCATTTGTGAAAGAGGCAAATTGGACTGAATTAAATTATCTAATTAAAATAAAAGTTAACGTTTTGTATTTATCTTGTACCATTTTAAAAGAGAAATTGACTTACAATACGGAAAGAATGGCTGAGGGATCACTGAAATATATATGTATACAAATTCCAAAGACTGAGTCCATATAGGAACAACTACCTTTCATATTCAGTATAAGATGGAGAGATGAATTGGCCCTGAAAATCCACTGCAATGAGAAACTGCTCCTGCCATTGTATATGAGCAAACATACATTCTCATCTATATTCATTTGCAGTTACACTATTGCAATTAATCTGTATCAATTCTGCATTCATATCTACTAGAAAGAGCTCTCAATTAATTAAATGCCCCATTGAACTGGCCCTGATTATACAATGCAAGGAGAAGTCTTCTAAGCCAATACTTGTAACCAGAAAGAGGCTGTATTTCAATTATACAATATACCAAACAATACCATTTAACACAAAGATATATTCCACACCTCAGCATGCACATGATGAGATTCTTGATATTAGATTAGTAAAAACAGTATCAATGCACTGAGAGACGCTTAAGAATAAAGATGCATCTGCCTGACTGCATATCAGTTTTAAAAGGTTATCAGCAAATGCATTTAAAAGTAAAAATGTAAAGTCTTACCTCTTGATCGTAGTGGTGATTCAATATCCAGGACCTTAGTCAAGTCTCAGAGTTACTGTACCTCCTGTCTCGATTGCAGGTGAAAAGTGAAAGGTATATTGCACTCAGCAGAAAGTTACCCCGAGCAAAGACTTAACCCCTCCCAGAAAACAGCATTAAAAAATTATCATTTACAAAGATGTCTATCTTTGGGTTTCCTGTGTGTCCTGTTTCCTAAACCCCAAGGGAAGACCGATACTTTGGATGGTAATGATTGAACCTGGCTTACAAAATACATCTTTGGAAATGCTAAATCTTTCAGATGGCTTGGCTAACTACTGGCCCTACCTAAGACAGGTGCTTTGGATGTTAATGCTTGAAACTAATTAATAAATGAGCCAGGCCCCGGCGGGGGACCAGGAGGCCCGGGCCGAATTCTACTAATATAATGATCCAGTGTGTTGCACTACTTCACTGATTTACTGGTCTATGCCGTATGGAAATAAATCCTCAGACTGCTTACTGGCCTGGGCATGTACCAAAAAATCAGTGAGCATATATATATATATCACTGTGTTGAACCTAGAGACACAGAATAACTGCAAACACATCCTAAATACAGTGTTAAAGCACCTTTGACCTCACCCAGAAAGTATCATTTCTTGAAAGGGATTGCTGTCCGAATGCACATCTGAATCCCAAACAGAATCTCTAGTAAAATCTGATCATTTGTGAAACAGGCAAATGGGACTGAATTAAATTATCTAATTAAAATAAAAGTTAACGTTTTGTATTTATCTTGTACCATTTTAAAAGAGAAATTGACTTACAATACGGAAAGAATGGCTGAGGGATCACTGAAATATATATATATACAAATTCCAAAGACTGAGTCCATATAGGAACAACTACCTTTCATATTCAGTATAAGATGGAGAGATGAATTGGCCCTGAAAATCCACTGCAATGAGAAACTGCTCCTGCCATTGTATATGAGCAAACATACATTCTCATCTATATTCATTTGCAGTTACACTATTGCAATTAATCTGTATCAATTCTGCATTCATATCTACTAGAAAGAGCTCTCAATTAATTCAATGCCCCATTGAACTGGCCCTGATTATACAATGCAAGGAGAAGTCTTCTAAGCCAATACTTGTAACCAGAAAGAGGCTGTATTTCAATTATACAATATACCAAACAATACCATTTAACACAAAGATATATTCCACACCTCAGCATGCACATGATGAGATTCTTGATATTAGATTAGTAAAAACAGTATCAATGCACTGAGAGACGCTTAAGAATAAAGATGCATCTGCCTGACTGCATATCATAAATAAATCCTCAGACTGCTTACTGGCCTGGGCATGTACCAAAAAATCAGTGAGCATATATATATATATCACTGTGTTGAACCTAGAGACACAGAATAACTGCAAACACATCCTAAATACAGTGTTAAAGCACCTTTGACCTCACCCAGAAAGTATCATTTCTTGAAAGGGATTGCTGTCCGAATGCACATCTGAATCCCAAACAGAATCTCTAGTAAAATCTGATCATTTGTGAAACAGGCAAATGGGACTGAATTAAATTATCTAATTAAAATAAAAGCTAAAGTTTTGTATTTATCTTGTACCATAGAACATTACTTTCTTTGTATTTCAAGCCCACAAAGGGTCCAAAAGACGCACTACATGATATAAGGAAGATTATCACATGCATGGAGATGTATCATTTCTTGAAAGGGATTGCTGTCCGAATGCACATCTGAATCCCAAACAGAATCTCTTGTAAAATCCGATCATTTGTGAAACAGGCAAATGGGACTGAATTAATTTATCTAATTAAAATAAAAGTTAACGTTTTGTATTTATCTTGTACCATTTTAAAAGAGAAATTCACTTACAATACGGAAAGAATGGCTGAGGGATCACTGAAATATATATATATACAAATTCCAAAGACTGAGTCCATATAGGAACAACTACCTTTCATATTCAGTATAAGATGGAGAGATGAATTGGCCCTGAAAATCCACTGCAATGAGAAACTGCTCCTGCCATTGTATATGAGCAAACATACATTCTCATCTATATTCATTTGCAGTTACACTATTGCAATTAATCTGTATCAATTCTGCATTCATATCTACTAGAAAGAGCTCTCAATTAATTCAATGCCCCATTGAACTGGCCCTGATTATACAATGCAAGGAGAAGTCTTCTAAGCCAATACTTGTAACCAGAAAGAGGCTGTATTTCAATTATACAATATACCAAACAATACCATTTAACACAAAGATATATTCCACACCTCAGCATGCACATGATGAGATTCTTGATATTAGATTAGTAAAAACAGTATCAATGCACTGAGAGACGCTTAAGAATAAAGATGCATCTGCCTGACTGCATATCATAAATAAATCCTCAGACTGCTTACTGGCCTGGGCATGTACCAAAAAATCAGTGAGCATATATATATATATCACTGTGTTGAACCTAGAGACACAGAATAACTGCAAACACATCCTAAATACAGTGTTAAAGCACCTTTGACCTCACCCAGAAAGTATCATTTCTTGAAAGGGATTGCTGTCCGAATGCACATCTGAATCCCAAACAGAATCTCTTGTAAAATCCGATCATTTGTGAAACAGGCAAATGGGACTGAATTAAATTATCTAATTAAAATAAAAGCTAAAGTTATGTATTTGTCTTGACCATAGAACATGACTTTATTTGTATTTCAAGCCCACAAAGTGTCCAAAAGACGCACTATATGATATAAGGAAGATTATCACATGCATGGAGATGTATCATTTCTTGAAAGGGATTGCTGTCCGAATGCACATCTGAATCCCAAACAGAATCTCTAGTAAAATCCGATCAGTTGTGAAACAGGCAAATGGGACTGAATTAAATTATCTAATTAAAATAAAAGCTAAAGTTTTGTATTTATCTTGTACCATAGAACATGACTTCTCTAGTATTTTCAGTTACCCCGAGCAAAGACTCAACCCCTCCCAGAAAACAGCATTAAAAGAATTATCATTTACAAAGATGTCTATCTTTGGGTTTCCTGTGTGTCCTGTTTCCTAAACCCCAAGGGAAGACCGATACTTTGGATGGTAATGATTGAACCTGGCTTACAAAATACATCTTTGGAAATGCTAAATCTTTCAGATGGCTTGGCTAACTACTGGCCCTACCTAAGACAGGTGCTTTGGATGTTAATGCTTGAAACTCAACATCTTTGAAAATGCTAATTCTTTCCGAGGGCTTGGGAAACTCTGTTTTTTTGAATGCACCTGCACTGTTGAATATACTTTAAACCCATGCTTAGCCATGTTTTTAAAATTAAATTATAACGATTAACGATTAATAAATGAGCCAGGCCCCGGCGGGGGACCAGGAGGCCCGGGCCGAATTCTACTAATATAATGATCCAGTGTGTTGCACTACTTCACTGATTTACTGGTCTATGCCGTATGGAAATAAATCCTCAGACTGCTTACTGGCCTGGGCATGTACCAAAAAAATCAGTGAGCATATATATATATATCACTGTGTTGAACCTAGAGACACAGAATAACTGCAAACACATCCTAAATACAGTGTTAAAGCACCTTTGACCTCACCCAGAAAGTATCATTTCTTGAAAGGGATTGCTGTCCGAATGCACATCTGAATCCCAAACAGAATCTCTAGTAAAATCTGATCATTTGTGAAACAGGCAAATGGGACTGAATTAAATTATCTAATTTAAATAAAAGCTAAAGTTTTGTATTTATCTTGACCATAGAACATGACTTTCTTTGTATTTCAATTCCAGAAAGTGTCCAAATGACGCACCTCATGGTATAAGAAAGATTAACACATGCGTATCGGTATTATCTGTCTTATGAAAATGCATTCCTTTCATTACCTTTTACTTTTTAAAATGAACTCAAATTGTGGATATTGTTAGTAGAATAGATTCTAATAATATAATGATCCAGTGTGTTACACTGGCTTTTATTTTAAAATAAAAGCTAAAGTTTTGATTTTTTTTTTACTATTTCAAGCCCACTAAAGAGTCCAAATGACGCACTACATGATATAAGGAAGATTATCACATGCATATCGGTATTATCTTTCTTATGAAAATGCATTCCTTTCATTACCTTTCACTTTTTAAAACGAACTCAAATTGTGTATATTGTTAGTAGAATAGATTCTAATAATATAATGATCCAGCTGGCCTGGTAAGCCTGGCCTGGGGGATGGTGCACATAGCCCTTTCAGTGCTGGAGGTGTTAATGACGGAAGTGTTGGAGCTGTGTGGGATAAGTGAGTGAATATCTGTAGGGGGTTTTAGCTTTTCCTTTGCAGCTTGATCTCTACATTCCTCTTGTAGGCCCAGAGCTTACATAAGCAATAAATGATAGAAAGATGATGATAGAAAATGACTTTCTTTGTATTTCAAGCCCACTAAAGTGTCCAAATGACGCACTACATGATATAAGGAAGATTATCACATGCATATCGGTATTATCTTTCTTATGAAAATGCATTCCTTTCATAACCTTTTACTTTTTAAAATGAACTCAAATTGTGTATAATGTAAAGCCGTCTGGAAATAAATCCTTAGACTGCTTACTGGCCTGGGCATGTACCAAAAAAAAATCAGTGAGCACATATATATATATATATCACTGTGTTGAACCTAGAGACACAGAATAACTGCTAACACATCCTAAATACAGTGTTAAAGCACCCTTGAACTCATCCCGAAAGTATCATTTCTTGAAAGGGATTGCTGTCCGAATGCACATCTGAATCCCAAACAGAATCTCTAGTAAAATCTGATCATTTGTGAAACAGGCAAATGGGACTGAATTAAATTATCTAATTAAAATAAAAGCTAAAGTTTTGTATTTATCTTGTACCATTTTAAAAGAGAAATTCACTTACAATACGGAAAGAATGGCTGAGGGATCACTGAAATATATATATATACAAATTCCAAAGACTGAGTCCATATAGGAACAACTACCTTTCATATTCAGTATAAGATGGAGAGATGAATTGGCCCTGAAAATCCACTGCAATGAGAAACTGCTCCTGCCATTGTATATGAGCAAACATACATTCTCATCTATATTCATTTGCAGTTACACTATTGCAATTAATCTGTATCAATTCTGCATTCATATCTACTAGAAAGAGCTCTCAATTAATTAAATGCCCCATTGAACTGGCCCTGATTATACAATGCAAGGAGAAGTCTTCTAAGCCAATACTTGCAACCAGAAAGAGGCTGTATTTCAATTATACAATATACAAAGCAATACCATTTAACACAAAGATATATTCCACACCTCAGCATGCACATGATGAGATTCTTGATATTAGATTAGTAAAAACAGTATCAATGCACTGAGAGACGCTTAAGAATAAAGATGCATCTGCCTGACTGCATATCAGTTTTAAAAGGTTATCAGCAAATGCATTTAAAAGTAAAAATGTAAAGTCTTACCTCTTGATCGTAGTGGTGATTCAATATCCAGGACCTTAGTCAAGTCTCAGAGTTACTGTACCTCCTGTCTCGATTGCAGGTGAAAAGTGAAAGGTATATTGCACTCAGCAGAAAGTTACCCCGAGCAAAGACTTAACCCCTCCCAGAAAACAACATTAAAAAATTATCATTTACAAAGATGTCTATCTTTGGGTTTCCTGTGTGTCCTGTTTCCTAAACCCCAAGGGAAGACCGATACTTTGGATGGTAATGATTGAACCTGGCTTACAAAATACATCTTTGGAAATGCTAAATCTTTCAGATGGCTTGGCTAACTACTGGCCCTACCTAAGACAGGTGCTTTGGATGTTAATGCTTGAAACTAATTAATAAATGAGCCAGGCCCCGGCGGGGGACCAGGAGGCCCGGGCCGAATTCTACTAATATAATGATCCAGTGTGTTGCACTACTTCACTGATTTACTGGTCTATGCCGTATGGAAATAAATCCTCAGACTGCTTACTGGCCTGGGCATGTACCAAAAAATCAGTGAGCATATATATATATATCACTGTGTTGAACCTAGAGACACAGAATAACTGCAAACACATCCTAAATACAGTGTTAAAGCACCTTTGACCTCACCCAGAAAGTATCATTTCTTGAAAGGGATTGCTGTCCGAATGCACATCTGAATCCCAAACAGAATCTCTAGTAAAATCTGATCATTTGTGAAACAGGCAAATGGGACTGAATTAAATTATCTAATTAAAATAAAAGTTAACGTTTTGTATTTATCTTGTACCATTTTAAAAGAGAAATTGACTTACAATACGGAAAGAATGGCTGAGGGATCACTGAAATATATATATATACAAATTCCAAAGACTGAGTCCATATAGGAACAACTACCTTTCATATTCAGTATAAGATGGAGAGATGAATTGGCCCTGAAAATCCACTGCAATGAGAAACTGCTCCTGCCATTGTATATGAGCAAACATACATTCTCATCTATATTCATTTGCAGTTACACTATTGCAATTAATCTGTATCCATTCTGCATTCATATCTACTAGAAAGAGCTCTCAATTAATTCAATGCCCCATTGAACTGGCCCTGATTATACAATGCAAGGAGAAGTCTTCTAAGCCAATACTTGTAACCAGAAAGAGGCTGTATTTCAATTATACAATATACCAAACAATACCATTTAACACAAAGATATATTCCACACCTCAGCATGCACATGATGAGATTCTTGATATTAGATTAGTAAAAACAGTATCAATGCACTGAGAGACGCTTAAGAATAAAGATGCATCTGCCTGACTGCATATCATAAATAAATCCTCAGACTGCTTACTGGCCTGGGCATGTACCAAAAAATCAGTGAGCATATATATATATATCACTGTGTTGAACCTAGAGACACAGAATAACTGCAAACACATCCTAAATACAGTGTTAAAGCACCTTTGACCTCACCCAGAAAGTATCATTTCTTGAAAGGGATTGCTGTCCGAATGCACATCTGAATCCCAAACAGAATCTCTTGTAAAATCCGATCATTTGTGAAACAGGCAAATGGGACTGAATTAAATTATCTAATTAAAATAAAAGCTAAAGTTATGTATTTGTCTTGACCATAGAACATGACTTTATTTGTATTTCAAGCCCACAAAGTGTCCAAAAGACGCACTACATGATATAAGGAAGATTATCACATGCATGGAGATGTATCATTTCTTGAAAGGGATTGCTGTCCGAATGCACATCTGAATCCCAAACAGAATCTCTAGTAAAATCCGATCAGTTGTGAAACAGGCAAATGGGACTGAATTAAATTATCTAATTAAAATAAAAGTTAACGTTTTGTATTTATCTTGTACCATTTTAAAAGAGAAATTGACTTACAATACGGAAAGAATGGCTGAGGGATCACTGAAATATATATATATACAAATTCCAAAGACTGAGTCCATATAGGAACAACTACCTTTCATATTCAGTATAAGATGGAGAGATGAATTGGCCCTGAAAATCCACTGCAATGAGAAACTGCTCCTGCCATTGTATATGAGCAAACATACATTCTCATCTATATTCATTTGCAGTTACACTATTGCAATTAATCTGTATCCATTCTGCATTCATATCTACTAGAAAGAGCTCTCAATTAATTCAATGCCCCATTGAACTGGCCCTGATTATACAATGCAAGGAGAAGTCTTCTAAGCCAATACTTGTAACCAGAAAGAGGCTGTATTTCAATTATACAATATACCAAACAATACCATTTAACACAAAGATATATTCCACACCTCAGCATGCACATGATGAGATTCTTGATATTAGATTAGTAAAAACAGTATCAATGCACTGAGAGACGCTTAAGAATAAAGATGCATCTGCCTGACTGCATATCATAAATAAATCCTCAGACTGCTTACTGGCCTGGGCATGTACCAAAAAATCAGTGAGCATATATATATATATCACTGTGTTGAACCTAGAGACACAGAATAACTGCAAACACATCCTAAATACAGTGTTAAAGCACCTTTGACCTCACCCAGAAAGTATCATTTCTTGAAAGGGATTGCTGTCCGAATGCACATCTGAATCCCAAACAGAATCTCTAGTAAAATCTGATCATTTGTGAAACAGGCAAATGGGACTGAATTAAATTATCTAATTAAAATAAAAGCTAAAGTTTTGTATTTATCTTGTACCATAGAACATTACTTTCTTTGTATTTCAAGCCCACAAAGGGTCCAAAAGACGCACTACATGATATAAGGAAGATTATCACATGCATGGAGATGTATCATTTCTTGAAAGGGATTGCTGTCCGAATGCACATCTGAATCCCAAACAGAATCTCTTGTAAAATCCGATCATTTGTGAAACAGGCAAATGGGACTGAATTAAATTATCTAATTAAAATAAAAGTTAACGTTTTGTATTTATCTTGTACCATTTTAAAAGAGAAATTCACTTACAATACGGAAAGAATGGCTGAGGGATCACTGAAATATATATATATACAAATTCCAAAGACTGAGTCCATATAGGAACAACTACCTTTCATATTCAGTATAAGATGGAGAGATGAATTGGCCCTGAAAATCCACTGCAATGAGAAACTGCTCCTGCCATTGTATATGAGCAAACATACATTCTCATCTATATTCATTTGCAGTTACACTATTGCAATTAATCTGTATCAATTCTGCATTCATATCTACTAGAAAGAGCTCTCAATTAATTAAATGCCCCATTGAACTGGCCCTGATTATACAATGCAAGGAGAAGTCTTCTAAGCCAATACTTGTAACCAGAAAGAGGCTGTATTTCAATTATACAATATACCAAACAATACCATTTAACACAAAGATATATTCCACACCTCAGCATGCACATGATGAGATTCTTGATATTAGATTAGTAAAAACAGTATCAATGCACTGAGAGACGCTTAAGAATAAAGATGCATCTGCCTGACTGCATATCAGTTTTAAAAGGTTATCAGCAAATGCATTTAAAAGTAAAAATGTAAAGTCTTACCTCTTGATCGTAGTGGTGATTCAATATCCAGGACCTTAGTCAAGTCTCAGAGTTACTGTACCTCCTGTCTCGATTGCAGGTGAAAAGTGAAAGGTATATTGCACTCAGCAGAAAGTTACCCCGAGCAAAGACTTAACCCCTCCCAGAAAACAGCATTAAAAAATTATCATTTACAAAGATGTCTATCTTTGGGTTTCCTGTGTGTCCTGTTTCCTAAACCCCAAGGGAAGACCGATACTTTGGATGGTAATGATTGAACCTGGCTTACAAAATACATCTTTGGAAATGCTAAATCTTTCAGATGGCTTGGCTAACTACTGGCCCTACCTAAGACAGGTGCTTTGGATGTTAATGCTTGAAACTAATTAATAAATGAGCCAGGCCCCGGCGGGGGACCAGGAGGCCCGGGCCGAATTCTACTAATATAATGATCCAGTGTGTTGCACTACTTCACTGATTTACTGGTCTATGCCGTATGGAAATAAATCCTCAGACTGCTTACTGGCCTGGGCATGTACCAAAAAATCAGTGAGCATATATATATATATCACTGTGTTGAACCTAGAGACACAGAATAACTGCAAACACATCCTAAATACAGTGTTAAAGCACCTTTGACCTCACCCAGAAAGTATCATTTCTTGAAAGGGATTGCTGTCCGAATGCACATCTGAATCCCAAACAGAATCTCTAGTAAAATCTGATCATTTGTGAAACAGGCAAATGGGACTGAATTAAATTATCTAATTAAAATAAAAGTTAACGTTTTGTATTTATCTTGTACCATTTTAAAAGAGAAATTGACTTACAATACGGAAAGAATGGCTGAGGGATCACTGAAATATATATATATACAAATTCCAAAGACTGAGTCCATATAGGAACAACTACCTTTCATATTCAGTATAAGATGGAGAGATGAATTGGCCCTGAAAATCCACTGCAATGAGAAACTGCTCCTGCCATTGTATATGAGCAAACATACATTCTCATCTATATTCATTTGCAGTTACACTATTGCAATTAATCTGTATCCATTCTGCATTCATATCTACTAGAAAGAGCTCTCAATTAATTCAATGCCCCATTGAACTGGCCCTGATTATACAATGCAAGGAGAAGTCTTCTAAGCCAATACTTGTAACCAGAAAGAGGCTGTATTTCAATTATACAATATACCAAACAATACCATTTAACACAAAGATATATTCCACACCTCAGCATGCACATGATGAGATTCTTGATATTAGATTAGTAAAAACAGTATCAATGCACTGAGAGACGCTTAAGAATAAAGATGCATCTGCCTGACTGCATATCATAAATAAATCCTCAGACTGCTTACTGGCCTGGGCATGTACCAAAAAATCAGTGAGCATATATATATATATCACTGTGTTGAACCTAGAGACACAGAATAACTGCAAACACATCCTAAATACAGTGTTAAAGCACCTTTGACCTCACCCAGAAAGTATCATTTCTTGAAAGGGATTGCTGTCCGAATGCACATCTGAATCCCAAACAGAATCTCTTGTAAAATCCGATCATTTGTGAAACAGGCAAATGGGACTGAATTAAATTATCTAATTAAAATAAAAGCTAAAGTTATGTATTTGTCTTGACCATAGAACATGACTTTATTTGTATTTCAAGCCCACAAAGTGTCCAAAAGACGCACTATATGATATAAGGAAGATTATCACATGCATGGAGATGTATCATTTCTTGAAAGGGATTGCTGTCCGAATGCACATCTGAATCCCAAACAGAATCTCTAGTAAAATCCGATCAGTTGTGAAACAGGCAAATGGGACTGAATTAAATTATCTAATTAAAATAAAAGTTAACGTTTTGTATTTATCTTGTACCATTTTAAAAGAGAAATTGACTTACAATACGGAAAGAATGGCTGAGGGATCACTGAAATATATATATATACAAATTCCAAAGACTGAGTCCATATAGGAACAACTACCTTTCATATTCAGTATAAGATGGAGAGATGAATTGGCCCTGAAAATCCACTGCAATGAGAAACTGCTCCTGCCATTGTATATGAGCAAACATACATTCTCATCTATATTCATTTGCAGTTACACTATTGCAATTAATCTGTATCCATTCTGCATTCATATCTACTAGAAAGAGCTCTCAATTAATTCAATGCCCCATTGAACTGGCCCTGATTATACAATGCAAGGAGAAGTCTTCTAAGCCAATACTTGTAACCAGAAAGAGGCTGTATTTCAATTATACAATATACCAAACAATACCATTTAACACAAAGATATATTCCACACCTCAGCATGCACATGATGAGATTCTTGATATTAGATTAGTAAAAACAGTATCAATGCACTGAGAGACGCTTAAGAATAAAGATGCATCTGCCTGACTGCATATCATAAATAAATCCTCAGACTGCTTACTGGCCTGGGCATGTACCAAAAAATCAGTGAGCATATATATATATATCACTGTGTTGAACCTAGAGACACAGAATAACTGCAAACACATCCTAAATACAGTGTTAAAGCACCTTTGACCTCACCCAGAAAGTATCATTTCTTGAAAGGGATTGCTGTCCGAATGCACATCTGAATCCCAAACAGAATCTCTAGTAAAATCTGATCATTTGTGAAACAGGCAAATGGGACTGAATTAAATTATCTAATTAAAATAAAAGCTAAAGTTTTGTATTTATCTTGTACCATAGAACATTACTTTCTTTGTATTTCAAGCCCACAAAGGGTCCAAAAGACGCACTACATGATATAAGGAAGATTATCACATGCATGGAGATGTATCATTTCTTGAAAGGGATTGCTGTCCGAATGCACATCTGAATCCCAAACAGAATCTCTTGTAAAATCCGATCATTTGTGAAACAGGCAAATGGGACTGAATTAAATTATCTAATTAAAATAAAAGTTAACGTTTTGTATTTATCTTGTACCATTTTAAAAGAGAAATTCACTTACAATACGGAAAGAATGGCTGAGGGATCACTGAAATATATATATATACAAATTCCAAAGACTGAGTCCATATAGGAACAACTACCTTTCATATTCAGTATAAGATGGAGAGATGAATTGGCCCTGAAAATCCACTGCAATGAGAAACTGCTCCTGCCATTGTATATGAGCAAACATACATTCTCATCTATATTCATTTGCAGTTACACTATTGCAATTAATCTGTATCAATTCTGCATTCATATCTACTAGAAAGAGCTCTCAATTAATTCAATGCCCCATTGAACTGGCCCTGATTATACAATGCAAGGAGAAGTCTTCTAAGCCAATACTTGTAACCAGAAAGAGGCTGTATTTCAATTATACAATATACCAAACAATACCATTTAACACAAAGATATATTCCACACCTCAGCATGCACATGATGAGATTCTTGATATTAGATTAGTAAAAACAGTATCAATGCACTGAGAGACGCTTAAGAATAAAGATGCATCTGCCTGACTGCATATCAGTTTTAAAAGGTTATCAGCAAATGCATTTAAAAGTAAAAATGTAAAGTCTTACCTCTTGATCGTAGTGGTGATTCAATATCCAGGACCTTAGTCAAGTCTCAGAGTTACTGTACCTCCTGTCTCGATTGCAGGTGAAAAGTGAAAGGTATATTGCACTCAGCAGAAAGTTACCCCGAGCAAAGACTTAACCCCTCCCAGAAAACAGCATTAAAAAATTATCATTTACAAAGATGTCTATCTTTGGGTTTCCTGTGTGTCCTGTTTCCTAAACCCCAAGGGAAGACCGATACTTTGGATGGTAATGATTGAACCTGGCTTACAAAATACATCTTTGGAAATGCTAAATCTTTCAGATGGCTTGGCTAACTACTGGCCCTACCTAAGACAGGTGCTTTGGATGTTAATGCTTGAAACTAATTAATAAATGAGCCAGGCCCCGGCGGGGGACCAGGAGGCCCGGGCCGAATTCTACTAATATAATGATCCAGTGTGTTGCACTACTTCACTGATTTACTGGTCTATGCCGTATGGAAATAAATCCTCAGACTGCTTACTGGCCTGGGCATGTACCAAAAAATCAGTGAGCATATATATATATATCACTGTGTTGAACCTAGAGACACAGAATAACTGCAAACACATCCTAAATACAGTGTTAAAGCACCTTTGACCTCACCCAGAAAGTATCATTTCTTGAAAGGGATTGCTGTCCGAATGCACATCTGAATCCCAAACAGAATCTCTAGTAAAATCTGATCATTTGTGAAACAGGCAAATGGGACTGAATTAAATTATCTAATTAAAATAAAAGCTAAAGTTTTGTATTTATCTTGTACCATAGAACATTACTTTCTTTGTATTTCAAGCCCACAAAGGGTCCAAAATTCGCACTACATGATATAAGGAAGATTATCACATGCATGGAGATGTATCATTTCTTGAAAGGGATTGCTGTCCGAATGCACATCTGAATCCCAAACAGAATCTCTTGTAAAATCTGATCATTTGTGAAACAGGCAAATGGGACTGAATTAAATTATCTAATTAAAATAAAAGCTAAAGTTATGTATTTGTCTTGACCATAGAACATGACTTTCTTTGTATTTCAAGCCCACAAAGTGTCCAAAAGACGCACTATATGATATAAGGAAGATTATCACATGCATGGAGATGTATCATTTCTTGAAAGGGATTGCTGTCCGAATGCACATCTGAATCCCAAACAGAATCTCTAGTAAAATCCGATCAGTTGTGAAACAGGCAAATGGGACTGAATTAAATTATCTAATTAAAATAAAAGCTAAAGTTTTGTATTTATCTTGTACCATAGAACATGACTTCTCTAGTATTTTAAGTTACCCCGAGCAAAGACTCAACCCCTCCCAGAAAACAGCATTAAAAGAATTATCATTTACAAAGATGTCTATCTTTGGGTTTCCTGTGTGTCCTGTTTCCTAAACCCCAAGGGAAGACCGATACTTTGGATGGTAATGATTGAACCTGGCTTACAAAATACATCTTTGGAAATGCTAAATCTTTCAGATGGCTTGGCTAACTACTGGCCCTACCTAAGACAGGTGCTTTGGATGTTAATGCTTGAAACTCAACATCTTTGAAAATGCTAATTCTTTCCGAGGGCTTGGGAAACTCTATTTCTTTGAATGCACCTGCACTGTTGAATATACTTTAAACCCATGCTTAGCCATGTTTTTTAAATTAAATTATAACGATTTCAGTGTTTGATAATGGTAACAAAGGCTTCCTCCACCCACTGCTTTGCCAAAGGGAAGTGCTGTTTCCTGGGAGGGGTGGAGTCTTTGCAAACTACCGGCCCCAGTAGCTTCTACTGGGGTAAATGATCATATTCACCCCCGGTCGCTTCACTAAACGCTCTTCACTTAATTTTCCAAATTCTCAGAGTAGAGTTATCTGTGAATTCCTTTGACCTGCTGTGGTCTGCGCAATCGGTAAGAATCACAGAAGAATGAGGGGCCAATTTTAATGTATTGCAATCTTATAGTTTGTTTCATACATTTTTTAGTTATGAGATCAAAAATTAAAAAAAAAATGTTTTAATCCCAAAACAAGAAGCAGTCATTGTTCATGATGGTCACAATTAGAAGTTGTATTGAAATTATATAGATCATCAAAAAGTTTGAAAAAGCTAATTGCACAATAATATTTATTATTTTTTGATAAATTGTGGCAATGAAATATGACAGCATTCACAACTAGTATAATTAAATTCAATTGATTTTTATATAACATCTTTCATAACAAGGTTGACCTGAGGCACTTAACATAGCTGGGTGATGATACATGATGTGAAAGAGTAAAAGCCAGAAGATAACTGAGGAGAGGAACCAAAAACTCCTTAGTTAGGAGGAAAAAAAAACCTCTAGGGGTCCAAGATCAACTGGCTTCCCAACCCCTCTGGGTATGCTAACATTATACAATTAGAAAAATAGTTTGGAGGTTTTTCTGTATTATTGATTTCTTCTTCCAAAGGTGTTAGGCAGGTGAAAATTTGTGATTTCGTCCTGAGCCACAGCACTGTCGTCGTGGTCATCACACCTCTTCATGTACATCCTTGCATCTTTTCTGGTAGTGAATGGCAGGTGACAGCTACAAAAAATAGCATATGCATAATCATTATGATTGTGTTGAAAACAAAATTAAAAAATAAAAGCCTAAGCAACTCTGTGCATTAATATTTCTAATATTCACAATTGTGAATTATTTAAAAATCGAATCCAGTAGAATCAGGCTGTGAAACTGATCAAATGCCATAAGCCCTATTCAAATTCCTGACTGAATTTCCAGGATGGAGACAATTTTATTTTGTTTAAGAAACTGATCTCTGTCGGAAATAGAAATCCCAGTTCAGTGATAGAAACTAGCCATGTTAGCAGATTATTGCTTTACAGTTTAAAAAGTAATTAATTAATGTGGTCACAAATAATATCTTGGCTTTCAGACCACAATATGCTTTTAACAGTTTACTGAAAAAATGTTTCCTGGAGTTTATCTCCAAAATGAAAATGAAATGGTTTCATTTTGTGTATGTCAAGGGTGTCCACTGTATAGAAATTCAATTTTAAAACATTACTGAAATGACAAAGCACTGGAAATACAGGTCTATCTAACCTCTAACTCATTAACAATGTTCATTGCTGTTGTCCTTAAACTTTTCAGAAATTGTATTTAAGAAAATAAAGCCATTGTTCCCTAGACTCATCTTTTGTGTTCTGTTCGCTGTGAATCAGAAAGGTGCTGTTCTTGAAGTCCAGTCAGTCTCTGTTATCTTTCTTCCCAAGAGGAATTCCATCTAATTCCATCAAACTTCTTTCTCTTCTGCTCGCCTAAGGATGAACTGAAATGAAGCAATTAGTATTTCAGTGGCAGAAAATAGGCTGTCATATACACCTCTCCAGTGCTTTTGATGCACAAATGGTGTCCTGCCGAAACATTCTTCTGTTTGGTAATGTTGGGCAGTTTCAAATGAAGCTTATTGATATGATTATCAAAAATCTATTTTGTAGATAATGAAAGAAAATAATAATAGAATCAGAGTAAGAATTATTATCAAGACTTATCTTTCTGTTCTCTTTCAATAAGAACGGTGTCATTAATGAAGTCCAGTCGGTCTCATTCCTTCTCTCTTCCCAAGAGGCTGCCCATCTAATGCTGCTGAAAACTCCATTGTCCATTCTGGGAATGCTGTGCTGTTCAGATAGTGTCAACAAATTTCAAAAATGGTTCACATCTTTAAATCTTTTTTTTGTTTTGTTTAAAGCATGTGGCATTTTTAAGCAGTAACAAATGACTGGGGTATTTAATTTGGCTCTATGCTCTTCTGAAAATCATTTGTTGGGCATCTCATACCCCCCCCCCCCCCCAATATACTTGCTATACTTGCAGATGAGAATGAGAAATGCCATATTCTAGACAATAAAATAAACAGAATTCTAACCATAATTTCAAGCTACAAGAAAATAAATATCTGCAAAACATGTACTTTCATATACCTACTACGTATTGTTTTAAATGCTTAGTGATCCAACCACTCCAGAGGCTGTTCTTCTCCTTGAAATGATTTTCTTGAAACACTGAAATCAAAGAGGAGCTCTTCTCTTTCAGCAATATCCCTCTTTGCCAAAAACAGAATTGTCAGGATGGGCTGTTCGTTGATTATGAATGTCTCTAATACAGGTCTGATGTTGTCCTTTTTCTTAGAGAAATGTATCTGCCTTCCGATCGTCTCCTTATCTGGATGACAGGTGCAGTGTTCACCACGAGCATCAATGCACATTTTTTGTACAGGTCCATCAAAAAAGAATAAATATTTCATTCCTCCTTCTGGCATCTGTTCCATTAGGGCTTCTGCAGCTGTCTTTGTGATGACCTCACCATGAAAATCACACACAACCTCTCCCTTCTGGAAACGTCTGGAAGTCAAGACCTTCTTCCCTTTCACAGGATCGACAACGATGTGCAGGCCTTTCCAGCTTTGACGCTTTACCAACTTTTTAATTTTATTATCATTTGGTGGCAGTTCCAAGTTTGGCTTCCACTTCTCAAGAACATCAGATGCTGTTGATGCATTGGCTGACCATCCCATCTTTTGAATATAGCAGGTTACCTGTCTTTCTGTTGGTAAGTGTCTAGGGTAATGGTCTGAAAAGAAAACGACAATATACATTCTCAGAATATATTCTAAACTTACATTAAGTGTTTGTTGGTGAAAATAATTGACTTGTACATTTACCAATAATATTCTGCTGTCTCATCTTCCTCTGCTCTGTTCTCCACCTGTCATAACAGTGACGGTCATGACTTCCAGTCAGGCTAACACGCTTCTTCTTTTTGGGAAGCTGTCCATCTAATGTCACCGGAAACACCTGTATCAGTTGTTGGAAGGCTGTAGAATCATTCAACTTCGTAGAAGTAAATCCTGCAGCTGCCATAGTTGATCTTGACCTTGATCTGTTGTAAATATTTAAATAAAATATCACAGGTCTTTGTAACACAATGAAAAAATGAATGAAAATGGGATATTAGATTCCAACTTACTCCACAATTGGTGTGCATTGTTGTTCAGAGTCTGATGTTTGCTCCCCTGAGCTTGACCTGAAGTTAAAAAAATAAGCAATTGTAGTTTTTGGGAGATAATGATTTTGTTTACTCATTTTGAGATCACAGTGACACTTACTGCGATCCTTCTTCTGCAAAGCCTTCAATCACTTCGATTGCTGAGCAGATGTTGGCATGTGTCAGCATTCTATAATGTTTCTCTGCCGTAGAATTGGAATGGGCTAAATAATCCGCAACAATGCTCTTCTGTGCATCTGTTACATTTATTGCGGCCGTCTCAAATGCCCTCCTGGCAACCTGGCTAGTAATGAATGGCAAGCAGTACCTACAAAATAAACAAGCAAGCATATGTGATCATTTCCAACTCACCAAAAAAAAAGATGCTGATGGACAAAAGAAATACAACATTTTCCGGAATAATAATACTATACTTTAGTTACTATAGTTATAGCTTATGTACTTTCACAAAAAGTTGTCAATTTGTCTGACCAGCAATACAGCTAGTACAGTGAGGCATTGCAACTTGGCAATCACGCAAAAGCTCATTAGGTGCACTACAATGAGGTCCAGGTGAAACATTGTCAGAAACAGGTCACCTTTTAAAAAGACTTAATTCAAAGCTTAGGTCACAGCAAGGAAAAGGCCACACCTAGTCAGTTGTCTGTGCATTCCATAATGCCTCGAATGTCACCAGAAAAGAGGAAGGGAGCCATTGGCATGCTGCAGGCTGGGGGCAGAGTGTGGAGGTGTTGCTTTTTTCCCATCAGTTTATATTAAATATGTATATATTTAATTTATATTATTATTATTATTATTATTATTATTATTATTATTATTATTATTATTATTATTATTATTATTATAATATTATTCTGCTTACTTCTTATGCAGTCTTCTCAAGTCGTTGGAAGGATTGTAAATAGGATCTCCATTAGATGAAATGAAAAACTTCTCTTCCTCCTGTCCACAGCTGCTGTCCTTGGCATTAGAGCGCAGTTGTGTGAAGTACACATGAAACATCTGATGGAAAACAAAATGCAATTATGGTACATTCCAAATATTCTTAGATATTGCAAATGATGGTAGCTATACAGGGAGAGGTCTTTTTTTCTATATTAACATGTATTTTAATTGGCTTCTATGAAAATTGCCTGTGGTTTAAGTCTGTGTGTCTTGTGATGGACTGGTGTCACATTATGTGTGTTACTCTGCTTTGCACCCACCGCTTGACAGGAAGGTTCCAGTTCTACCACAACCCTTAAGGGGTATTTCAGTGTAGCCATCAACTTACATGTTCCTCTTCTTCATTCAATGCAAAGGACGCCAATTGCTGTGATGCAGTTTTGTGCTCTTTCACACCAATTATGACCATTTTTTGTCCACTTGGTGAAACAACACTCTTTCTTTGCATCCATTCCTCAACCTGTAATAGCAAGAAAATAAAATAAATATGCCAACCTGTATCACAATCGCAAACCCCTACTCTTAAGGGCGCTCAAGCCCTTCCTCATTTGCCTCATTCCTCGCATCTGTTCCTTGTTCCTACCCTGTTTCACTTCAACTTTAAAAGCCAGGCGCTCACTTCACTCGAGGCTCTGTACCTGATCTCCACATTGTGCCTGGCTCCGTTGTGTTTTTAGCTTCCTGCTCCTGTTCCCCCTGCCGGTCCCGACCCGGCACCTGTTTTTAATGCCTGGTTTTTGGATAGATTACATGGCCATGGACGTTTGCTTTTTTTTGGGATTCTTCCTTGGACTTATTCTTTGGATTGTTTGCCTCGGCCACACTTCCCCGGATCACCAGCACTGCATGGACATGCCCCCCTGTTTTCATCCCTGTATTCCTGCATGATTTTTTCCCCAGTGTTTCCTCACAATTCTGGATGGTGTCACCCGCATAGGGTCTGGAAAGAACTGTTTTGTTACACTGTAAGAATCCCATATATATGTGTGTGTATAACATTTACTTTTTATGTTGTATGAAGGGATACGTACTGTCATATTCTTAACCACCCCCGGCCGCTGCAGGTGCTTCAGCTGGAGAACGGCCTGCAGGTAATACATCACAAGAAGCTGCTCTGCTCCAGTGATTTCTTCAGAGCTGTATGTCTTGCCCAGTACGTGCAACACATCTTTCTTTGCAACCCTTAACACCTTCCAACATTCTGTGGTATTTGGTTCAGGTTGCTGCAACTGTCTGTATCTGTGGGAGAAAGAGTAATGTTATCAACATCATCTTTGTAAAACTTTGTAAAAAAAGTTTAAAATGAAAAGTACCTCTTTCTGGTAATTTCTTGTGTGACATCCTTGCTGTTTTTCCTCTGAACATCCTTTAGAATACTCTGGAAGTTGATGATGAAGTTAGCCAGGGTGGGATCCATCACTCTAACATTGGTGGCATTCAGGATGTAGCGCAGAAAACGATTAATGTTCTTGATGTAATTTGCAATTGTTTGGTGAGAAAGTCCAATTGTCTTCATTTCGTTAAAAAAATCACGTGTTTTCCTGATGTCCTTTACAAAATTTAAGGAAGGTGCTGTCTGATCCATAAAAAACAGGAATCTGGAAACATTATCTACCTGAAAAATATAGAGTCATGATGTTTATGGCTGACATCATTTCACATGGGTGAATTTTAAGCTAAGGAATAAAAACATGTACAATGAAGATACCACTGCTTAATTTTAAATGCCATTAAAAAATAAATACCTCCTGAGAATAATTTGCCACTCCCAGATCCTTGGTAAGGTACTGTTTGAATCCAATCAGGAGAGGAGCATCCAGGGAGTGCTTTCTATAGAGTCCAGCTTGGGCCACTCTCTTCCGGAGAGCCTGCTGATACTTTTTAACTACTCGGGGCCTGTAAGGATATAAAACAACGGTTTAAACATTTTATACCTATAAGACAAATTCGAATTTTAGTAACAAATAGATACATCTGAAAAATAAAAAGTCTTACTGCTGATAGAGTTCTTCAGAGCTCACATCTTCCCCTTCCTCCTCCGCTTCTGCTTCAGTTTCTGGAGCAGCCTCTGGCATCTCTTCCTCATGGACAGCGGCCTCTTGCTCAGGGCCGCTGGAATGCAGGTAGATTCTTTTCAACATTCTTTTACATAATATGTTGTAACAATGATTTCAAAAAGAAACTATAGAAGCCTTACAAATTAAAAAATATCTCACCGTGCCAATGTGTCTTTAGGCTTCCCACGTACAAAAAGGCCCAAGGACTCCAGCAGTCTTACAACCACTGCCCTGTTTGCCTCACCAGACACGATCTCTATTCTGTTGTAATCCACGATGACCCCGTTCTTCAGGAGATTTATCATGTCCTTCCTCGCCTGTTGAGAGGCCATCCTGATCTCTTCTGCCGTGGCGTGCTTCATACACGCCCTCTTCAAGTGAGCAGGAAGCTGATCAAAAGTATTCAGGCACATCTTGCACACCAGGGGAATCCTCGTGGGTTTCCTTTGAAAATAAATAATACCATCTGTGTATAGAAACAAACTAAGACTGATTTCTTAAATTATCCTTAATGTTCTCTCTCATAGTTTGGGCATAATGATTTTATTGCATTTATATAAGAATTGCTCATTGCTCCAAAATAAATAATGGTTTCATAAAAAAGTGAACACTTACTTGGTCTCAGTCACAGACTTTCCAATAGGAGCCATTGTGGAGTTCAGCAACTGCAGGTCCTAGAAGTGGGGAAGGAATTTTAAAAGAGAAATTGACTTACAATACAAAAAGAATGGCTCAGGGATCACTGAAATATATATATTTACAAATTCCAAAGACTGAGTCCATATAGGAACAACTACCTTTCATATTCAGTATAAGATGGAGAGATGAATTGGCCCTGAAAATCCACTGCAATGAGAAACTGCTCCTGCCATTGTATATGAACAAACATACATTCTCATCTATATTCATTTGCAGTTACACTATTGCAATTAATCTGTATCCATTCTGCATTCATATCTACTAGAAAGAGCTCTCAATTAATTAAATGCCCCATTGAACTGGCCCTGATTATACAATGCAAGGAGAAGTCTTCTAAGCCAATACTTGCAACCAGAAAGAGGCTGTATTTCAATTATACAATATACAAAGCAATACCATTTAACACAAAGATATATTCCACACCTCAGCATGCACATGATGAGATTCTTGATATTAGATTAGTAGAAACAATATCAATGCACTGAGAGACGCTTAAGAATAAAGATGCATCTGCCTGACTGCATATTAGTTTTAAAAGGTTATCAGCAAATGCATTTAAAAGTAAAAATGTAAAGTCTTACCTCTTGATCGTAGTGGTGATTCAATATCCAGGACCTTAGTCAAGTCTCAGAGTTACTGTACCTCCTGTCTCGATTGCAGGTGAAAAGTGAAAGGTATATTGCACTCAGCAGAAAGTTACCCCGAGCAAACACTTAACCCCTCCCAGAAAACAGCATTAAAAAATTATCATTTACAAAGATGTCTATCTTTGGGTTTCCTGTGTGTCCTGTTTCCTAAACCCCAAGGGAAGACCGATACTTTGGATGGTAATGATTGAACCTGGCTTACAAAATACATCTTTGGAAATGCTAAATCTTTCAGATGGCTTGGCTAACTACTGGCCCTACCTAAGACAGGTGCTTTGGATGTTAATGCTTGAAACTAAACATCTTTGAAAATGCTAATTCTTTCCGAGGGCTTGGGAAACTCTGTTTTTTTGAATGCACCTGCACTGTTGAATATACTTTAAACCCATGCTTAGCCATGTTTTTAAAATTAAATTATAACGATTAACGATTAATAAATGAGCCAGGCCCCGGCGGGGGACCAGGAGGCCCGGGCCGAATTCTACTAATATAATGATCCAGTGTGTTGCACTACTTCACTGATTTACTGGTCTATGCCGTATGGAAATAAATCCTCAGACTGCTTACTGGCCTGGGCATGTACCAAAAAAATCAGTGAGCATATATATATATATCACTGTGTTGAACCTAGAGACACAGAATAACTGCAAACACATCCTAAATACAGTGTTAAAGCACCTTTGACCTCACCCAGAAAGTATCATTTCTTGAAAGGGATTGCTGTCCGAATGCACATCTGAATCCCAAACAGAATCTCTAGTAAAATCTGATCATTTGTGAAACAGGCAAATGGGACTGAATTAAATTATCTAATTAAAATAAAAGCTAAAGCTTTGTATTTATCTTGTACCATAGAACATGACTTTCTTTGTATTTCAAGCCCACAAAGGGTCCAAAAGACGCACTACATGATATAAGGAAGATTATCACATGCATGGAGATGTATCATTTCTTGAAAGGGATTGCTGTCCGAATGCACATCTGAATCCCAAACAGAATCTCTTGTAAAATCCGATCATTTGTGAAACAGGCAAATGGGACTGAATTAAATTATCTAATTAAAATAAAAGCTAA
This sequence comes from Lepisosteus oculatus, assembly GCF_040954835.1. Classification (NCBI taxonomy): domain Eukaryota; kingdom Metazoa; phylum Chordata; class Actinopteri; order Semionotiformes; family Lepisosteidae; genus Lepisosteus; species Lepisosteus oculatus. The sequence goes on from NW_027167651.1 coordinate 43,873, forward strand.
AGTTATGTATTTGTCTTGACCATAGAACATGACTTTCTTTGTATTTCAAGCCCACAAAGTGTCCAAAAGACGCACTATATGATATAAGGAAGATTATCACATGCATGGAGATGTATCATTTCTTGAAAGGGATTGCTGTCCGAATGCACATCTGAATCCCAAACAGAATCTCTAGTAAAATCCGATCAGTTGTGAAACAGGCAAATGGGACTGAATTAAATTATCTAATTAAAATAAAAGCTAAAGTTTTGTATTTATCTTGTACCATAGAACATGACTTTTCTAGTATTTTAAGTTACCCCGAGCAAAGACTCAACCCCTCCCAGAAAACAGCATTAAAAGAATTAGCATTTACAAATATGTCTGTCTTTGGGTTTCCTATGTGTCCTGTTTCCTAGACAGGAAACTCTCTTGCCCCAAGGGAAGACCGATACTTTGGATGGTAATGATTGAACCTGGCTTACAAAATACATCTTTGGAAATGCTAAATCTTTCAGATGGCTTGGCTAACTACTGGCCCCACCTAAGACAGGTGCTTTGGATGTTAATGCTTGAAACTATGCTTAGCCATGTTTTTAAAATTAAATTATAACGATTTCAGTGTTTGATAATGGTAACAAAGGCTTCCTCCACCCACTGCTTTGCCAAAGGGAAGTGCTGTTTCCTGGGAGGGGTGGAGTCTTTGCTCGGGGTATATTTCTGCTGAGTGCAATATACCTTTCACTTTCACCTGCAATCGAGACAGGAGGTACAGTAACTCTGAGACTTGACTAAGGTCCTGGATATTGAATCACCACTACGATCAAGAGGTAAGACTTTACATTTTTACTTTTAAATGCATTTGCTGATAACCTTTTAAAACTAATATGCAGTCAGGCAGATGCATCTTTATTCTTAAGCGTCTCTCAGTGCATTGATATTGTTTCTACTAATCTAATATCAAAAATCTCATCATGTGCATGCTGAGGTGTGGAATATATCTTTGTGTTAAATGGTATTGTTTTGTATATTGTATAATTGAAATACAGCCTCTTTCTGGTTGCAAGTATTGGCTTAGAAGACTTCTCCTTGCATTGTATAATCAGGGCCAGTTCAATGGGGCATTTAATTAATTGAGAGCTCTTTCTAGTAGATATGAATGCAGAATGGATACAGATTAATTGCAATAGTGTAACTGCAAATGAATATAGATGAGAATGTATGTTTGTTCATATACAATGGCAGGAGCAGTTTCTCATTGCAGTGGATTTTCAGGGCCAATTCATCTCTCCATCTTATACTGAATATGAAAGGTAGTTGTTCCTGTATGGACTCAGTCTTTGGAATTTGTATATATATATATTTCAGTGACCCTCAGCCATTCTTTCTGTATTGTAAGTCAATTTCTCTTTTACAATTCCTTCCCCACTTCTAGGACCTGCAGTTGCTGAACTCCACAATGGCTCCTATTGGAAAGTCTGTGACTGAGACCAAGTAAGTGTTCACTTTTTTATGAAACCATTATTTATTTTGGAGCAATGAGCAATTCTTATATAAATGCAATAAAATCATTATGCCCAAACTATGAGAGAGAAAATTAAGGATAATTTAAGAAATCAGTCTTAGCTTGTTTCTATACACAGATGGTATTATTTATTTTCAAAGGAAACCCGCGAGGATTCCCCTGGTGTGCAAGATGTGCCTGAATACTTTTGATCAGCTTCCTGCTCACTTGAAGAGGGCGTGTATGAAGCACGCCACGGCAGAAGAGATCAGGATGGCCTCTCAACAGGCGAGGGAGGACATGATAAATCTCCTGAAGAACGGGGTCATCGTGGATTACAACAGAATAGAGATCGTGTCTGGTGAGGCAAACAGGGCAGTGGTTGTAAGACTGCTGGAGTCCTTGGGCCTTTTTGTACGTGGGAAGCCTGAAGACACATTGGCAAGGTGAGATATTTTTAATTTGTAAGGCTTCTGTAGTTTTTTTTTTTAAATCATTGTTACAACATATTATGTAAAAGCATGTTGAAAATAATCTACCTGCATTCCAGCGGCCCTGAGCAAGAGGCCACTGTCCAGGAGGAAGAGATGCCAGAGGCTGCTCCAGAAACTGAAGCAGAAGCGGAGGAGGAAGGGGAAGATGGGGAACAGTAAGACTCTCTGCTCAATAGGGTTTCTTGTGCTTTATTTTTTATTTGCACGTTGTATGTATAAAATTAGATTTTGTTTCACAGAGGCAAGAAAAAATGTAGCCTTATTTGGGATGTCAGTGAATTGGTAGATATACATATTCACACAGGGCCACATCTAAAGCCATTTTCTCCCAGAAGCCAACTAAGAAAACGGAAACACTTATAATACATGTTATCGTCCATGTGTCTTATATCTACAGGGTGTCAGTTAAAGGTAATCTAAAAGCTCTCCGAAAAAGAGTTGCCCTGGCTGGACTTTACAGAAAACACTCTCTTGATTCTCCTCTCCTGGCTGGATTTAAACAATACCTTATCCAGGGCCTGGGAATGGTAAACTGCTCCAAGGAGGTAGGTATTTGCTACATGGTTTTACTCGGCTTAAACTTCACATACCACGGATGTTGGTCATAAAAATAATGACTTCCTCTATATGTGTTTTTCAGGTTGAAAATGTCTCCAGGTTCCTGTTTTTTACGGATCCATCGGAAGTTTCCTTAAGTTTTCTGAAGGACATTTCCAAAATGCAGACATTTGTTTCCCAGTTGAAGATGACTGGGCTGTCTCACCAGACCATTGCAGGTTATATCATTAATATCAACAGATTCCTGCTCTTCATCCGAAAAAACACTAACCTGCAAGTGGAGGATCGCAGTCTAGCTAAGGGTTTAATAGACTTCCAGAGCAATCTAAAGGACATAAAAAAGAGAAACAACAAGAGTGTCAGACAGGAAATAACCAGAAAGAGGTACTTTACTTATTAAATGTTGGTTCAACTTGTACTTGCTTTTCTATTCAAACACATAAATGTTGCCTTTTGGAGGCTGATAGTATTGCTCTCTCTCCCCCAGACTAACACAGCTGCAGAGTCCTCCACCTAAACTAAGCGATTGCTTGAAGGTGTTGAGTGTTGCAAAGAAAGATGTGCAGCGGATACTGAGCAAGACGCACACCTCTGCAGACATCACCACAAGTGAGCGGATTGTTGTGATGCTTTACCTGCAGGCCATTCTCCAGCTGAAGCACCTTCAGCGCCCAGGGGTGGTAAAGAATATGACAGTAAGCATCCCTTCATACAACCGAGAATTTTGATTATAGATGTTCTTTTCGAGAAATTGTATTTAATTAATATTTGTATTAAAAAAATCTTCTGAATTCAGGTCCTGGATTGGATACAGCGAAAAATTGTTGTGAATAAAAGTGGCCAAAACAGGGTAATAATCTCTGTCAAAGAGCGCATGGCTGCAACTCAGCGACTAGCTTCCTTTGCACTAAATGAAGAAGAGGAAAAGGTGAGTTGGAGGTTTTATTGAGATTTCATTGCTAAAAACTGTCTTTAGCATTCAATGGTATGTGAAGAATACTGCATTTAAACTGCATTTTTATTTTTTTTTATTTTCTCAGATGTTTCACTGCTACTTCATTAACTTACGCTGTGATGCAAACTGCAGGATGGAAATAGAACATTTTTTTGTGTATGCGGGAGGAGAACCAGTTCACAATCCTACCTATGATCTGCGAAGACTGCATGAGAAGTAAATTGAATTATATAATTATTTTGATGTATTTTCCTTTCACTTTACTGGGGCTTGAAAACATCAATTTTATATGTTTGTTTTGCAGGTACCACCTACCACTGATTACTTGCTATGTTGCAAGAAGGGCATTTGAAATGGAAATAAAGAAGCTACCTATTGATCAGAAAACTATCCTGAATGATTATTTAGGTGTTTCAAATGGAACTGTTGAAAACCTAGCCAGAAGGCTGACAGATGAGGACATGTGCTCAGCCAGCGAACTAATTCATGGCATTGTAGAAGCAGGATCTCTGTAAGTGTCACAGTGATATCAAAATTCAGTATTTGAAAGTCAATATTTAAGATAAACATAAATTTCTCATATTTTTGTTAAACTTCAGTTCAGGATCAGGAGAGCAATCTTCAGGCTATGGACAAGAACGTACAGCTGCTATACGGTAAGTTTTAATTTAATATCCCTCTTTCAGTTACCTTTTAGCCACTCTATCTTAGATCTGAGATATTTAAGTTTTCTTTTTACAAATAGGTCCACTGTGGCAGCTGCTGCATATAGATGCCCAAAGATGGATGGTGCTGCAGCCTTCCAGAAGCTGATACAGATGTTTCCCGTGACATTAGATGGGCAGCCTCCCAGAAAGAAAGAGCGCCTGAGAGTGACCGGCATTCACGATCGCCACTGTTACAATAGATGGAGAGCTGAGCAGAGGAAAAGGAGGCAACAGAACATATTCGGTAAGAACAGGATTTCTTCCCTTTTTAAAGAGTAATATTTCAAGAGTCTATTACTGGATATATTCTTTGGGTGGATTTCTGATTTCTCACTACAGATCAATACAATAGACGTTTACCAACAGAAAGCCAAGTGACCCATTATATAGAAAAAATGGGATGGTCAACCAATACACCAGCTGTGTCCGAGGTACTTCAGAACTGGAGGCCGCATGTAGAAGTCCAACCAAATGGCAAGGACATTGAAAATCTGGTAAAACTCCAAACCTGGAGAGGCCTGCACATCGTTGACGATCCTGTGAAAGGGAAGAAGGTTGTAACTTCCAGGCGTTTCCAGAAGGGAGAGGTGGTATGTGATTACCATGGCAAGGTTATCACAAAGACAGCTGGAGAAGCCCTAATGGCACAGATGGCAGAAGGAGACATGGGATATCTATTCTTTTTTGATGGACCTAAACAAAAAATGTGCATTGATTCGCGTGAAGAACACTGCACCTGTCACCCGGATATGGACACAATTGGAAGGCGCATTAATCATTCAAACAAAAAAGCCAACCTCAGACCAATTAAAGAATCTTTTGTAATTGACGAAAAGACTGACATAACAATTCTGTTCTTGGCAAAAAGAGAGATTGCAGTGGGAGAAGAGCTCCTATATGATTATGGTGTCTCCAGGAAGTCGTTTAATGGAGAAGGACAATCTCTGGAGTGGTTGGACGAATGATCATAAAATAAAGCTTTTATCTCCTCTGCCTCTCCACGGCAGAGGAGATCAGGATGACCTCACAACAGGCGAGGAAGGACATGATAAATCACCTGAAGAACGGTCATCGTGGATAACAACAGAATAGAGATCGTGTCTGGTGAGGTAAACAGGGCAGTGGTTCTAAGACTGCTGGAGTCCTTGGGCCTTTTTGTACGTGGGAAGCCTGAAGACACATTGGCACGGTGAGATATTTTTAATTTGTAAGGCTTCTGTAGTTTCTTTTTGAAATCATTGTTACAACATATTATGTTGTAACAACCATTTTTGAAATTTGTTGACACTATCTGAACAGCACAGCATTCCCAGAATGGACAATGGAGTTTTCAGCAGCATTAGATGGGCAGCCTCTTGGGAAGAGAGAAGGAATGAGACCGACTGGACTTCATTAATGACACCGTTCTTATTGAAAGAGAACAGAAAGATAAGTCTTGATAATAATTCTTACTCTGATTCTATTATTATTTTCTTTCATTATCTACAAAATAGATTTTTGATAATCATATCGATAAGCTTCATTTGAAACTGCCCAACATTACCAAACAGAAGAATGTTTCGGCAGGACACCATTTGTGCATCAAAAGCACTGGAGAGGTGTATATGACAGCCTATTTTCTGCCACTGAAATACTAATTGCTTCATTTCAGTTCATCCTTAGGCGAGCAGAAGAGAAAGAAGTTTGATGGAATTAGATGGAATTCCTCTTGGGAAGAAAGATAACAGAGACTGACTGGACTTCAAGAACAGCACCTTTCTGATTCACAGCGAACAGAACACAAAAGATGAGTCTAGGGAACAATGGCTTTATTTTCTTAAATACAATTTCTGAAAAGTTTAAGGACAACAGCAATGAACATTGTTAATGAGTTAGAGGTTAGATAGACCTGTATTTCCAGTGCTTTGTCATTTCAGTAATGTTTTAAAATTGAATTTCTATACAGTGGACACCCTTGACATACACAAAATGAAACCATTTCATTTTCATTTTGGAGCTAAACTGCAGGAAACATTTTTTCAGTAAACTGTTAAAAGCATATTGTGGTCTAAAAGCCAAGATATTATTTGTGACCACATTAATTAATTACTTTTTAAACTGTAAAGCAATAATCTGCTAACATGGCTAGTTTCTATCACTGAACTGGAATTTTCTATTCCCGACTGAGATCAGTTTCTTAAACAAAATAAAATTGTCTCCATCCTGGAAATTCAGTCAGGAATTTGAATAGGGCTTATGGCATTTGATCAGTTTCACAGCCTAATTCTACTGGATTCGATTTTTAAATGATTCACAAGTGTGAATATTAGAAATATTAATGCACAGAGTTGCTTAGGCTTTTATTTTTTAATTTTGTTTTCAACACAATCATAATGATTATGCATATGCTATTTTTTGTAGCTGTCACCTGCCATTCACTACCAGAAAAGATGCAAGGATGTACATGAAGAGGTGTGATGACCACGACGACAGTGCTGTGGCTCAGGACGAAATCACAAATTTTCACCTGCCTAACACCTTTGGAAGAAGAAATCAATAATACAGAAAAACCTCCAAACTATTTTTCTAATTGTATAATGTTAGCATACCCAGAGGGGTTGGGCAGCCAGTTGATCTTGGACCCCTAGAGGTTTTTTTTTCCTCCTAACTAAGGAGTTTTTGGTTCCTCTCCTCAGTTATCTTCTGGCTTTTACTCTTTCACATCATGTATCATCACCCAGCTATGTTAAGTGCCTCAGGTCAACCTTGTTATGAAAGATGTTATATAAAAATCAATTGAATTTAATTATACTAGTTGTGAATGCTGTCATATTTCATTGCCACAATTTATCAAAAAATAATAAACATTATTGTGCAATTAGCTTTTTCAAACTTTTTGATGATCTATATAATTTCAATACAACTTCTAATTGTGACCATCATGAACAATGACTGCTTCTTGTTTTGGGATTAAAACATTTTTTTAATTTTTGATCTCATAACTAAAAAATGTATGAAACAAACTATAAGATTGCAATACATTAAAATTGGCCCCTCATTCTTCTGTGATTCTTACCGATTGCGCAGACCACAGCAGGTCAAAGGAATTCACAGATAACTCTACTCTGAGAATTTGATAAGTTTAGTGAAGAGCGTTTAGTGAAGCGACCGGGGGTGAATATGATCATTTACCCCATGTCCAGTAGTAGAAGCACTAAGTCAATGTCACCCCTGCTACAATGTGATTGCTACATATCTTCATTTGTTGTTTTTTAAGAAGTAAGTGCAGGGGGTCTAAATCTGCGATCCAGAGTGTTGAAGTATTTCACAACACTAACTGTAGCCCGTGTGGAAATAAATCCTCATTCTGATTATTGCCCTGGGCATGTACCAACAAACCACTGCGCATATATATATATATCACTGTGTTGAGGCTAGAGACACAGAATCCAGCACCTTTGACCTCATCCAGAATGTATCATTTCTTGAAAGGGATTGCTGTCCGAATGCACATCTGAATCCCAAACAGAATCTCTAGTAAAATACGATCATTTGTGAAACAGGCAAATGACTGTCTCAGGGGCCCATTCCTCATTCTCAAGACACATGTATGCGGTATGTACACCATGCATTGAGCAGTAGGGACTGAATACAGAACAGGTAAGGTTAGAAGTCATTCTGAGGTGCCACATGTGAGGGATATGTAGGGTATGAGACCCTTCAGGAGCACTGCATCCTTTGAGACAGACCCGTGCATGTTAAACAAATGATCATTTCTTTCAACATTAGGGACTTCAACATTAGGGACTAAATATACTAATTTATGACTTAGTATGATGCTAAAATGTTATGTTCACATATATTAATGTAATAAATGATTGCTTATGCTTTATAAACAAATAATATTAAAATTATGAGAAGCGTTTAAAACCGGGGTTAATGGACATTAAATGAAAGCTCTGGGTATCTGCTTTCACATGCATTTGGTTTTAAGCTTCTAGTATGCACCGTTTTGGAGATGTTAATGAAAATATGTCCTCCGTTTTGATCATTATTCCTAAATATTAAGCACACTTTCATTTGATGGCAGACATGATGCTGCGTTTAAAACCAGGGTTAAATGACATTAAATGAAAGCTCTGGGACTCTGCTTTCACATGGACTGGGTTTTAAACTTGTGGTTTGCACCGTTTTGGAGAATTTAATGATAATATGTAATCCGTTTAGATAATTATTCCTAAATATTAAACACACTTTCATTTGATGGCAGACATGATACTGCGTTTAAAACAGGGGTTAATGGACATTAAATGAAAGCTCTGGGTCTCTGCATTCATATGCATTGGGTTTTAAGCTTGTAGTTTGTACCGTTTTGGAGAAATTAACGAAAATATGTCAATCGTTTGATCAATTTTCCAAAATGTTAAACACACTTTCATTTGATGGCAGACATGATGCTGCGTTTAAAACCAGGGTTAAACGACATTAAATGAAAGCTCTGGGACTCTGCTTTCACATGCATTGGGTTTTAAACTTGTGGTTTGCACCGTTTTGGAGAATTTAATGATAATATGTCATCCTTTTAGATCATTATTCCTAAATATTAAACACACTTTCATTTGATGGCAGACATTAAACTGCGTTTAAAACCGGGGTTAATGGACATTAAATGAAAGCTCTGGGTCTCTACTTTCATATGCATTGGGTTTTAAACTTGTAGTTTGCACCGTTTTGGACAAAGTAACGAAAATATGTCATCCGTTTGGTCAATATTCCAAAAAATTGGACTCTTATTCTTATGATGGCAAACATGATGCTGCGTTTAAAACCAGGGTTAATGGACATTAAATGAAAGCTCTGGGTCTCTGCTTTCACGTGCATTTAGTTTTAAGCTTGTAGTTTGCACCGTTTTGGAGAACTTAACGAAAATATTTCATCCGTTTGGTCAATATTCTAATATATTGGACTCATATTCTTAATGATGGCAGACATGATGCTGCGTTTAAAACCGGGCTTAATGGACATTAAATGAAAGCTCTGGGTCTCTGCTTTCATATGCATTGGGTTTTAAGCATGTAGTTTGCAGCGTTTTGGAGATATTAACGAAAATATATCATCCGTTTGGTCAATATACCATAATAATGGACTCATATTCTTATGATGGCAAACATGATGCTGCGTTTAAAACAGGGGTTAATGGACATTAAATGAAAGCTCTGGATCTCTGCTTTCATATGCATTGGGTTTTAAGCTTGTAGTTTGCACCGTTTTGGAGAAATTAACGAAAATATGTCATCCGTTTGGTCAATTTTCCAAAATGTTAAACACACTTTCATTTGATGGCAGACATGATGCTGCGTTTAAAACCGGGACTATTGGACATTAAATGAAAGCTCTGGGTCTCTGCTTTCATATGCATTGGGTTTTAAGCTTGTGGTTTGTACCATTTTGGAGAAATTAACGAAAATATGTCAATCGTTTGATCAATTTTCCAAAATGTTAAACACACTTTCATTTGATGGCAGACATGATGCTGCGTTTAAAACCAGGGTTAAACGATATTAAATGAAAGCTCTGGTACTCTGCTTTCACATGCATTGGGTTTTAAACTTGTGGTGTGCACCGTTTTGGAGAAATTAACGAAAATATGTCAACCGTTTGGTCAATATTCCAAAATAATGGACTCATATTCTTATGATGGCAGACATGATGTTGCGTTTAAAACCGGGGTTAATGGACATTAAATGAAAGCTCTGGGTCTCTGCTTCCATGTGCATTGAGTTTTAAGCTTGTAGTTTGCACAGTTTTGGAGATATTAACGAATATATGTCATCCGTTTGGTCAATTTTCCAAAATGTTAAACACACTTTCATTGATGGCAGACATGATGCTGCGTTTATAACCGGGCTTAATGGACATTAAATGAAAGCTCTGGATCTCTGCTTTCATATGCATTGGGTTTTAAGCTTGTAGTTTGCACCGTTTTGGAGATATTAACTAAAATATGTCAACCGTTTGGTTAATTTTCCAAAATGTTAAACACACTTTCATTTGATGGCAGTCATGATACTGCGTTTAAAACCGGGGCTATTGGACATTAAATGAAAGCTCTGGATCTCTGCTTTCATATGCATTGGGTTTTAAGCTTGTAGTTTGCACCGTTTTGGAGATATTAATGAAAATATGTAATCCGTTTGGTCAATTTTCCAAAATAATGGACTCATATTCTTATGATGGCTGACATGATGCTGCGTTTAAAACCGGGGTTAATGGACATTAAATGAAAGCTCTGGGTCTCTGCTTTCACGTGCATTTAGTTTTAAGCTGGTAGTTTGCACCGTTTTGGAGATATTAACGATAATATGTCATCCGTTTGGTCAATATTCAAAAATATTGGACTCATATTCTTATGATGGCAGACATGATGCTGCGTTTAAAACCGGGGTTAATGGACATTAAATGAAAGCTCTGGGTCTCTTCTTTCATATGCATTGAGTTTTAAGCTTGTAGTTTGCACCGTTTTGGAGATATTAACGAAAATGTGTCATCCGTTTGGTCAATTTTCCAAAATGTTAAACACACTTTCATTTGATGGCAGACATGATGCTGCGTTTAAAATCGGGGTTAATGGACATTAAATGAAAGCTCTGGGTCTCTGCTTTCATATGCATTGGGTTTTAAGCTTGTAGTTTGCACCGTTTTGGAGATATTAACGAAAATATGTCAACCGTTATGTTAATTTTCTATAATGTTAAACACACTTTCAGTTGATGGCAGACATGATACTGCGTTTAAAACCGGGGTAAATGGAAATTAAATGAAAGCTCATGATCCCTGCTTTCATATGCATTGGGTTTTAAGCTTGTAGTTTGCACCGTTTTGGAGAAATTAATGAAAATATGTCATCCGTTTGGTCAATATTCCAAAATAATGGACTCACATTCTTATGATGGCAGACATGATGTTGCGTTTAAAATCGGGGTTAATGGACATTAAATTAAAGCTCTGGGTCTCTGCTTTCATATGCATTGAGTTTTAAGCTTGTAGTTTGCACCGTTTTGAAGATATTAACGAAAATATGTCACCCGTTTGGTCAATTTTCCAAAATGTTAAACACAATTTCATTTGATGGCAGACATGATGCTGCGTTTAAAACCGGGGTTAATGGGCATTAAATGAAAGCTCTGGGTCTCTGCTTTCACGTGCATTTAGTTTTAAGCTTGTAGTTTGCACCGTTTTGGAGATATTAACGAAAATATGTCATCCGTTTGGTCAATTTTCCAAAATGTTTAACACACTTTCATTTGATGGCAGACATGATGCTGCGTTTAAAACCGGGGTTAATGGACATTAAATGAAAGCTCTGGATCTCTGCTTTCATATGCATTGGGTTTTAAGCTTGTACTTTGCACCGTTTTGGAGATATTAATGAAAATATGTAATCCGTTTGGTCAATTTTTCAAAATAATGGACTCATATTCTTATGATGGTTGACATGATGCTGCGTTTAAAACCGGGGTTAATGGACATTAAATGAAAGCTCTGGGTATCTGCTTTCACGTGCATTTAGTTTTAAGCTGGTAGTTTGCACCGTTTTGGAGATATTAACGAAAATATGTCAACCGTTATGTTAAATTTCTATAATGTTAAACACACTTTCATTTGATGGCAGACATGATGCTGCGTTTAAAACCGGGCTTAATGGACATTAAATGAAAGCTCTGGGTCTCTGCTTTCATATGCATTGAGTTTTAAGCTTGTAGTTTGCACCGTTTTGGAGATATTAACGAAAATATGTCATCCGTTTGGTCAATTTTCCAAAATGTTAAACACACTTTCATTTGATGGCAGACATGATGCTGCGTTTAAAACCGGGGTTAATGGACATTAAATGAAAGCTCTGGGTCTCTGCTTTCATATGCATTGGGTTTTAAGCTTGTAGTGTGCACCGTTTTGGAGAAATTAACGAAAATATGTCATCCGTTTGGTCAATATTCAAAAATATTGGACTCATATTCTTATGATGGCAGACATGATGCTGCGTTTAAAACCGGGCTTAATGGACATTAAATGAAAGCTCTGGGTCTCTGCTTTCATATGCATTGAGTTTTAAGCTTGTAGTTTTCACCGTTTTGGAGATATTAACGAAAATGTGTCATCCGTTTGGTCAATTTTCCAAAATGTTAAACACACTTTCATTTGATGGCAGACATGATGCTGCGTTTAAAACCGGGGTTAATGGACATCAAATGAAAGCTCTGGGTCTCTGCTTTCATATGCATTGGGTTTTAAGCTTGTAGTGTGCACCGTTTTGGAGAAATTAACGAAAATATGTCATCCGTTTGGTCAATATTCCAAAATAATGGACTCATATTCTTATGATGGCAGACATGATGTTGCGTTTAAAACCGGGCTTAATGGACATTAAATGAAAGCTCTGGGTCTCTGCTTTCACGTGCAATTAGTTTTAAGCTGGTAGTTTGCACCGTTTTGGAGATATTAACGAAAATATGTCATCCGTTTGGTCAATATTCAAAAATATTGGACTCATATTCTTATGATGGCAGACATGATGTTGCGTTTAAAACCGGGGTTAATGGACATTAAATGAAAGCTCTGGGTCTCTGCTTTCATATGCATTGAGTTTTAAGCTTGTAGTTTGCACCGTTTTGGAGATATTAACGAACATATGTCATCCGTTTGGTCAATTTTCCAAAATGTTAAACACACTTTCATTTGATGGCAGACATGATGCTGCGTTTATAACCGGGCTTAATGGACATCAAATGAAAGCTCTGGGTCTCTGCTTTCACGTGCAATTAGTTTTAAGCTGGTAGTTTGCACCGTTTTGGAGATATTAACGAAAATATGTCATCCGTTTGGTCAATATTCAAAAATATTGGACTCATATTCTTATGATGGCAGACATGATGCTGCGTTTAAAACCGGGCTTAATGGACATTAAATGAAAGCTCTGGGTCTCTGCTTTCATATGCATTGAGTTTTAAGCTTGTAGTTTTCACCGTTTTGGAGATATTAACGAAAATGTGTCATCCGTTTGGTCAATTTTCCAAAATGTTAAACACACTTTCATTTGATGGCAGACATGATGCTGCGTTTATAACCGGGCTTAATGGACATCAAATGAAAGCTCTGGGTCTCTGCTGTCACGTGCAATTAGTTTTAAGCTGGTAGTTTGCACCGTTTTGGAGATATTAACGAAAATATGTCATCCGTTTGGTCAATATTCAAAAATATTGGACTCATATTCTTATGATGGCAGACATGATGCTGCGTTTAAAACCGGGCTTAATGGACATTAAATGAAAGCTCTGGGTCTCTGCTTTCATATGCATTGGGTTTTAAGCTTGTAGTTTGCACCGTTTTGGAGATATTAACGAAAATGTGTCATCCGTTTGGTCAATATTCCAAAATAATGGACTCATATTCTTATAATGGCAGACATGATGCTGCGTTTAAAACCGGGGTTAATGGACATTAAATGAAAGCTCTGGGTCTCTGCTTTCATATGCATTGAGTTTAAAGCTTGTAGTTTGCACCGTTTTGGAGATATTAACGAAAATGTGTCATCCGTTTGGTCAATATTCAAAAATATTGGACTCATATTCTTATGATGGCAGACATGATGCTGCGTTTAAAACCGGGCTTAATGGACATTAAATGAAAGCTCTGGGTCTCTGCTTTCATATGCATTGAGTTTTAAGCTTGTAGTTTGCACCGTTTTGGAGATATTAACGAAAATATGTCATCCGTTTGGTCAATATTCCAAAATAATGGACTCATATTCTTATGATGGCAGACATGATGTTGCGTTTAAAACCGGGCTTAATGGACATTAAATGAAAGCTCTGGGTCTCTGCTTTCACGTGCAATTAGTTTTAAGCTGGTAGTTTGCACCGTTTTGGAGATATTAACGAAAATATGTCATCCGTTTGGTCAATATTCAAAAATATTGGACTCATATTCTTATGATGGCAGACATGATGTTGCGTTTAAAACCGGGGTTAATGGACATTAAATGAAAGCTCTGGGTCTCTGCTTTCATATGCATTGAGTTTTAAGCTTGTAGTTTGCACCGTTTTGGAGATATTAACGAACATATGTCATCCGTTTGGTCAATTTTCCAAAATGTTAAACACACTTTCATTTGATGGCAGACATGATGCTGCGTTTAAAACCGGGGTTAATGGACATCAAATGAAAGCTCTGGGTCTCTGCTTTCATATGCATTGGGTTTTAAGCTTGTAGTGTGCACCGTTTTGGAGAAATTAACGAAAATATGTCATCCGTTTGGTCAATATTCCAAAATAATGGAGTCATATTCTTATGATGGCAGACATGATGTTGCTTTTAAAACCGGGCTTAATGGACATCAAATGAAAGCTCTGGGTCTCTGCTTTCACGTGCAATTAGTTTTAAGCTTGTAGATTGCACCGTTTTGGAGATATTAACGAAAATGTGTCATCCGTTTGGTCAATATTCCAAAATAATGGACTCATATTCTTATAATGGCAGACATGATGCTGCGTTTAAAACCGGGGTTAATGGACATTAAATGAAAGCTCTGGGTCTCTGCTTTCATATGCATTGAGTTTAAAGCTTGTAGTTTGCACCGTTTTGGAGATATTAACGAAAATGTGTCATCTGTTTGGTCAATATTCAAAAATATTGGACTCATATTCTTATGATGGCAGACATGATGCTGCGTTTAAAACCGGGCTTAATGGACATTAAATGAAAGCTCTGGGTCTCTGCTTTCATATGCATTGAGTTTTAAGCTTGTAGTTTGCACCGTTTTGGAGATATTAACGAAAATATGTCATCCGTTTGGTCAATTTTCCAAAATGTTAAACACACTTTCATTTGATGGCAGACATGATGCTGCGTTTAATACCGGGGTTAATGGACATTAAATGAAAGCTCTGGGTCTCTGCTTTCATATGCATTGGGTTTTTAACTTGTAGTGTGCACCGTTTTGGAGAAATTAACGAAAATATGTCATCCGTTTGGTCAATATTCCAAAATAATGGAGTCATATTCTTATGATGGCAGACATGATGTTGCTTTTAAAACCGGGCTTAATGGACATCAAATGAAAGCTCTGGGTCTCTGCTTTCACGTGCAATTAGTTTTAAGCTTGTAGATTGCACCGTTTTGGAGATATTAACGAAAATGTGTCATCCGTTTGGTCAATATTCCAAAATAATGGACTCATATTCTTATAATGGCAGACATGATGCTGCGTTTAAAACCGGGGTTAATGGACATTAAATGAAAGCTCTGGGTCTCTGCTTTCATATGCATTGAGTTTAAAACTTGTAGTTTGCACCGTTTTGGAGATATTAACGAAAATGTGTCATCCGTTTGGTCAATATTCAAAAATATTGGACTCATATTCTTATGATGGCAGACATGATGCTGCGTTTAAAACCGGGCTTAATGGACATTAAATGAAAGCTCTGGGTCTCTGCTTTCATATGCATTGAGTTTTAAGCTTGTAGTTTGCACCGTTTTGGAGATATTAACGAAAATATGTCATCCGTTTGGTCAATTTTCCAAAATGTTAAACACACTTTCATTTGATGGCAGACATGATGCTGCGTTTAAAACCGGGGTTAATGGACATTAAATGAAAGCTCTGGGTCTCTGCTTTCATATGCATTGGGTTTTAAGCTTGTAGTGTGCACCGTTTTGGAGAAATTAACGAAAATATGTCATCCGTTTGGTCATTATTCAAAAATATTGGACTCATATTCTTATGATGGCAGACATGATGCTGCGTTTCAAACCGGGGTTAATGGACATCAAATGAAAGATCTGGATCTCTGCTTTCATATGCATTGGGTTTTAAGCTTGTAGTTTGCACCGTTTTGGAGATATTAACGAAAATATGTCATCCGTTTCGTCAAAATTCCGAAATATGGGTCACAT